>NC_135867.1:11321980-11366980 GCF_031162955.1 Sander vitreus
TTAAGTTTCAATAAGAGGAAGTAGCTGATAAGATTGATAAACAACTGAAGACATGTTTGTTGATCGCAGCTTAAGGTAAAAAAAAGTATTTATGAATAGTGTGATAGACAGCTGTGATGAAAAATGTAGCTTGGGTTGGAAAAATATAAATATTGATGAAATAGCTTGTATAGATGACATTTCAGAATGACCTTTGCAGTAAGGACAATAAAAACAGAGACAATGAAAAAGAGAAAACTTTTCACACAGGAACTTGATTAAAGCTTCTTATTATTTGTCGTTGCAGCTTATGAAAGTGCAGAGTAATGTGCTTTATAAACAATCATAGCTTTTATACAGCACAAAGTATAAAGTTAAATTAAAAGCACACACACATATGAGAATAAAACATGCATAAACCTATTTAAAGATCAGTTTATTTAAAACATATCCCTTATATGTTAATAGAAATGGACAATTAAAACAAAGTTCTATTATAATTATTTTTCTATCTAAAGGCCTTTAAATCAATAGATTATCAAATGCCCTTATGTTGCCCATAAAATGTATTTCCTGTGAGAGAAGTGATTCATGGGAAATAAGACATTTTTAGTTATAGTATATTCAGTGATGCCCATATGTCTGTGGTTTATTACAGTATATACACATTCATATGCTTGAAATAGGTGCTCGATAAAAGTCAACCATTTTTCTCATGTCAGTACAATGAATACAACTTATTTTTCTACATTGCTGGGATAATACATTATCATTTCAAAGTAATTTATCTTATGAGCTGAAGTGGAAATATGTTAATCCAGACTACACATTATATGTAAATAAACACAATAAATCATACCTAACCAGAATAATGTATTATACTCTCTGTATATAACAAATAGCAAATCCATGACGTGTGGCTGCTGCGCTGTTTTTAGTGATGCAGTAGACTGACGCTAATGTAATACAGCCATTCTTGTTTTATCATTTAGATTGTTGGGCCATCAGGGACGAAGGGAAAATATAATACACACCTGTAACATATTATATAGTTACCACTATAACAAATGATAAGCTACATGCTTTTCAAGACAACAGTGTCATAAACTGACTGTCAGCACATTTGTCTTAGTGCCACAGAGGCAAGAGGCAAAGACATTTCAGCGATGCTGAAAAGCAATCAATAAATCTGAAGATGTACTGTATGTTCAGGCCTTAAAAACAAGCAAAATAAAAAAAGTTTGTTCAAAACTCAAAAGGTACAAACTGTTCAACTGTAACCCTGAAGCATTTGTTACCATACAGTGCAGTCACTCCAGAACATTGGTTTTGAAATGAAACGACTATAAAAGGTGAAAGTGCTGACTTTCCGCTTCCACAGTCTTTAAGGGTGTTTACATCCACATTGGGCGAATAGTGTGAGATTTTTCCCCCAATTATATGCAGCAGGACGATTCTAAATATACATTTCTACTGCTAAAAACCAGACTGACGGCAAAAGCCCCTGAAACCAGCAAGAAGTGAAGACAGCTTCAGTAGAGGCCTGGCAGAGTGGATAACATTGTTCGCAAAAGATTTGCAAACCAAATATTGAATAAGACAACCTTATTTGGGAGCCACATTTATACATTTCCCAGTGTACAGTGTACAACAAGTAAAAGCTGAGAATCAGAACTTCAACATCACATCTGTTTCAATTTAAATAATAAGTGCTGGAGTAAAGAGCCAGCACACAACTAAACTGCCTGCACTATATGTGAATCTGTGTACAGGTATTGTATTCCCTGTTAGTTTTCCTGGTCTGAACCAAAACAAAAAAGTTCAATTTGTTTCACACTTTGCTTAAAATACAGTAGGTTTACACTGACCATTTACAAACAACAATAGCTACAACAAAAGTCACATGTATGCTGGTCTTCTTACAGCTCATGAATACAGAAGGAATTTGAGTGTTAGGCCAGACAATAGTTTGCATTAGGTTGATTTTTGCTTCAAGCTTTCTGAGAACAGCATGCTGACCTAAAATACTGTATCACGTGGTTTCTCCTTTTACCAATAAAACGTGTTTTCAGTTGCTGGTACAATTATTATCTGGCCAAATGATCCAAGCACAGTAAACAGTTTGAATAAACACGGTTCATGTGAAAGTGTCCAATTGTCAAGGGAGAATTGTTTTTATAGCTTTTTTCATACAAGTTATTTATGAGTTAGTCTTGTGTTGTTCATAATCAGCCCAGCTTAAGCAGAGGGATATTACGGATTGTGTTTGCTTGACTCTGCCTGCCATTTTGAAAATGTGCTGGGTTTGTTTACTGTGAGATGATTCAACAACAAGGTCGATCAGTCACAGAAATCTATGAGAGCATTTTCAAACACAGATTTGTCGTGAGACACGATTAGAAATGCTGTTGAACAGACACAGAGGTAAAATAAATACCAAGACACCTGGTGGCCTTCTAGAGTAGAATACTACGGTGGCTGACAGGGGCAAACGCCCTGCAACTTAAGAAAACACACACAAATAGACAAAACACAAGCAAATTAAGAAAACAACTTCATTATTTTGACAACACATGTGCAGCATTCAGCAAACACGCTGCAAATACACACAACACAACCAAATAGATAAACGCACTGCAAATATGAAACAATCATGATCAACGAAATATGAAATCAGCAGAGATGTCTGTAAACTTGTGGTAATAAAACATTTAAAACTGCATCAGCGTTTAACGTTGACGTTTGTTTAAGCCATATTGCATGAGAGGGTTTAATTTCGAGGTCCGAAAGACGTATTACTGAAGTATAGGCCTACTCAAGTGTAATATTGTGATTATACAACAACAGTTACCAACAAAATAAGTGATCAATCTGTATTCATATTGTGGAGCAATTCGCTCTTTAAATACAAAAAACAGACAGGATTTCTAGTCCCTCCCTGTTTAGTAAACCAGCCAATTTACCGCGGGATTTATCAAACTGAATAAATCCCGCCGCACATATAAACACAAAACTGCTTTGCTAACTCCAACGTGTTGTAAGTAAGACATCTGCTGAAAAAGTTATTGTATTCATTAGCATGACTGCCGTACTGTTTAGTTCAAAAACATCCAACACACCAAAGTACAAACACATGGCGGACCAGACGCAAGCTTTTATTTTGAAAAGCCGAAGCTCAGAAATGGCACCAGCCGGGAGGGCATGAGACGGGAGCATAGACTGTATATTATTAATATATTATGTTATTAATAATAATAATAATAATAATAATAATAATAATAATATTTTAATATACAGTCTATGGAGTTCTCCAGGCTGCAGCCATACCCAACTCTAATAAAAAGGCACAGCGCTCCCTGTGGGGTCGAAAATCCAGCTAGCAGGAACTAGCTGCTCCCTCTAGAGGTCTGGAGAACTTCCGTTATATAATCTGGATGCTGCGTTTTTTTGTTGCATTTGTTTTCTGGGTTTGTGTGCTTTTCTTTTTGCATCGTTTCATATTTGCAGCGCGTTTATCTATTTGGTTGTGTTGTGAAATTAATGAAGTTGTTTTCTTAATTTCTTAATTTGTGTTTTGTCTATTTGTGTGTGTTTTCTTAAGTTGCAGGGCGTTTGCCCCTGTCAGCCACCGTAGAATACAGCTGTTTTTGCACAATGTATAAAGAAACACAAACAAGAAAGTATTTGAAAAGGAAATAAATATGAATAATCCCCTAACATGCACAACACAGCCACAAATAATGAGAGAAAGCTGACCAGTTTTCACCTTCAGAGCACATGAGATGATTTTAAGTTCTTTAGGCCTGAAAAGAACAACATATGATGTAAATCTTATTGATAAAGAATGACTGTTTTCAAGTCAAATGTGATGTATGAAAAAGAGACTGAACTGATGTTAAGTTTGTCGATTTGTTATCTTGGAGTGCCCGACTACCGTCTGTGATTTTCTTTCCTGAATTTATAGTCATGCCCTGCAAGTGAAGCCTGTGTATGACTGTAACCTGTTATTTTCCTCCTGCCTTTGATGAGCCTGCAGACCACAAAGAAAATCACACTATTCTGATATATGGTAGACCTGGCACACACTTTTCGAAACAAAAGGGCGTCTGTTTTTATGTATGTTATTCTAACACAAAAAAAGAGGAAAAAATGGTTCAGATACATTGTGAGCATGTTGGTATACAAAACATATAACAGATAACTTAGTCTGTTCTTGTGAAAAAGATTATGTCAAAAACTGATATTTAACAGAATAAAGAAAACTCGCACAAAAAAAAAAGAAAAAAAGAAAAGCACAAATGTGTTGATAGTGTCTGCTGTTCCTCCACAGGTGTATAACATTATCAATTAAAGAGTCAACTCTGCAGTGTGACTGAAAACAGAGTGATTCTCACCAGGGGCATATGAACATAGTTCATGGAAATGCTTGATTCACCAAGAATCCTTCAAAAAATATTATATAGTTTAATTATGGAAAATTATGCAACTATGAAAACCTGCCTATCAAAGTTTTTCTGATTTTAAAATTATACATGGATTTATGTCCAGAAATTAAATTGAATGTTATTTGTTAACAGCCAAACATCTGTGGTGAGAGTTGCCCTGTGTTCCAGGTGTTAATTTGTCTGCCTTTAGAGACAGTACAAATCATCTGAGAGTCTTTAGATACGAAGCATATAGTCATTTTGAAAATGTATGACGACAACCAATAAACAAGATATTCTGTACAGCGACCTAAGACTTGTATTTATTCCTAGTCCTCCTACATTATTAAGAAAGATAGCGACATTTTAAAATTGATTATGGATTTGAGATGAATGCTTCACACATGAGTGGATGCCTGATCATCTCCACCTCAGTTGTAAAATGGTGTTTTTCTCATTGCAAACTACTGCCTTGATACACTGAATATTGTGGCAAAGGGTTTTTAGTCATATTATTGGGCGCTGGCAGAAGAACATCAGCGTTTGTGATTCGATCCTAGTCTAAACATATAATGCCTGCAACTCCCTGTAAATGCATCTATCAGGGCTTCACTTGACACAAGATGTCCTCACATTTCATTGCATCTGCCCAATGCCCTGTTTATGTCTAAAACATGTTTTCTGAGTTTAGTGTCTGCTCATTACATAAAATAAAACATTAGTATTGACAGTATTATCTTTTTTTATGCAGGTGCAGAAAGGAAAGGTAAGCTGTGTCCAAAATCAATCCCTATTTCATATCTGCAAACTCAGAAGGGCTGAAATAGCCCCACCCCCGAGAAGGAAATAAAGGGAACAAAAAAAACAACTATTTCCCGGTGGTAAAACGATACATTTAAAACAGTGCCTGAACTAAAAGAATTATATATATATAAAATTAAATGATTTATTAGAAATGTAATAACAATAACTTATAACAATTAATTATTTCATCAGTAAATTCCTGTTAACAAAAAAAAACACTGGATGGGAAAAGGGTATTTTATAATTACTTTGAATGCAGCACGAGGCTGGCGAGGCGAGGCTGAGTTTTTCAGACAACGGCAGCTACAGTCTGGTGTTAGAATCCTCTCCAGTGAAATACAGACACACTTTTACACCGTTTAGCTGTCACCATTTTAACCGTGTTTACTCCAGCTGCTAGCTAATGGTAGGCTAACGTTACCTGCTGCTAGCTAACGGTAGGCTAACGTTACCTGCTGTCGAGTGTAGGGTTACCGTAACTAGCGTCCCGTGCAGCGATGTTTCAGTTCCCTCTAACGTCCGTTTTCGGAGCATCAGAAGCGCAGGCATTTAAGTGGCACCTAAATAAGGCACCGAAATACGCATTGCTATTCGGTCCGGTAGATAACGGTCGTTAAGGCACCGGTGCCGTATTAGCACCGGGTCTCGGACCCCCCCCCCCGCCAAATAAAAACTCTTCGGATCTACACAATTCCGTGGATGACATTTTCCCATTCAAAATGGCGATTTTTGCCGAAAAGCGACTAGTTTGCAGGTATGCTATTTACTGCATATATAAGGTAGTACTATATTTATATACTTTACTGTATTTACTCCTCAATCCATTTTGAGTGTCTCAAGAATTCCCACAAAAAACCTAGAAAACTAGAAAACCTAGTGTCATGCACTACTTATGCTCATAGTCCCACAATGCAACGCTACCAATTTTATACATGCAAAAATGACAGCTGTGCGACTATCAGTGATGACACAAAATGAAAATGATTTAAAGTGTCTAATCTCAATTTACTGCTCACTATATAGAGTAAACTACCATGTTTACTATATAGAGAGTAGTGAATAAAGGAACAAGAAAATGATTTTGGACGTTGCTGTAGATTAGGATCCCACATTTACTATACAGCCCAGGGTAATGTGTTCTTTATACGCAACATGTATATCATTGAATGAGCTTGCTGGGGTTATGACAAAACTTAGAGCCATAAGCAGACTGTCTGGATGAAACAGGTACAGTTAAGAGCCTTCGCTCAAAGGTCAGTCAGGCTTACAGTTGGCTAAAAGCAGACAGTTGAAAGAATCAGGCCGAAACCAACAGCTAAATCATGCAAACAAACAGAAACAAAAATACTTCTAATACGTCTCTGAAACAAACCAAGCACTCAAGAGGATGTTAAAAGGTTGTTCATGTTGCATATTACATTTCCACTGTTTACAAATGAAAGCCAGTTACATTTTTCCTTTTCAGTTTTTGCATTTGCTTCTGCTTCTTCTTCTCCTCCAGGAAAACACAACCACGCTGCATTGTGGTTTACGGGAGTTAAATGTAGGGTACATCATATGTACACTGAAATTAGCTGTGCATTGTGGGTATTTTATAGTGGACTAAATTGAGAATGAAATTAACCAAGGAGAATTCGAACACCACTACAAAATGGCGAACACACAATATAGTGCACTATTTCCGTGATAGGGAACGGTTACGAACACAGTTTGTGATAGGCACATGTGCAGGCAAGTGATTGGATCAGGTGATCTGCAGGAACAGGAAAGCTTGACAATGCAGTCTGCTGGGAGGGTTGGAAATGTCAGGTGAGTACAGTACACAAAAACACAAGCTGTGTCTTACATCCACAGATTGCAAAGCCCGCATTGTAGATATCATCATAGTAAAGTGTTTCCAATGAGTACACAATGATAGCATTTTTATTTCTTACTAGGAAATGAAGCAAGACATCAGCAAAGGATGTCAATCGAACTGCATCATTGGGTGTGTTTACAAGTGTAAAAACGTGGTACATACGAGGAGAAAGCAAACAAAATTAGTGAAATTAGTACTGTAACAAAAAACAAAAGGTCCACCATATTTTTCTCGCATGCCAAACAGGGCAGACTGGGCTTTTCGCGAGGGGGGGTTAAAAAGACAGGCGCTTTATATACTGTCTGTTTATTCAAACAAACAGTGTGTTTTGTGAACATTAAAGCATGTAGACATGTTCCAGTAGAATCCCCAAATTAAAAGTATGAACCTGAAAATGAGAATAATATGTCTCCTTTAGAGTTGAGGGTTGGCCACTGGGACTGGACCAGAGACTACTTAGACAGAGGAGATGGAAACGGAGCAGGAATCATGGTCATATTTTCTTCTCCACTTTAAAAATTGAAAACATACTGAAACAGTCCTCTGACAAGACTTCAAGACAATTCTATTTGGCAATGGCATATGGAGAGAAAACTGCTATTTCTGTCAGACTGGCTCGTCCCCTGACAATACAGTTAATTATACTGATTTCAAAGTCACAATTAGGAAGTGAAAGTCTGGTTGTGAGGGAAGAATGTCTGTTTCATGTCCCTCTTTGTGGCTGCCAGCTCTCCGTGGAAGGGAAGAGGAGGGAGACTATGCATGCAGGCTTAAAATAGCATCAGTGGGATCAGCTATCTTCTCAAGATCAGGCGATGAGGGCTACATGGGGCTTTTAGAGCTGGCCTGAGCCAGTGATGAAAAGACTGATAAAACAAGAAATGGGTTGATGTAGGGTGTGGATGGAAGTGTAAGGGGCAGGTGATAAAGGAGTAATGAAAGAGGAAAAGGTATTAAATTAGGATTAAAGGTGAGAAAAGGAAGGAAAATGAGGGAGAGGCAATAGGCGGAGGGAGAGGTTAGAGGAAAAGATAAATGGGAAGTAGGCTGAAGGAATGGAGATTGAAGAGAGAAAAGGTAAAAGGTTAGAAATAAAAATAAGTCACAGAAACTGTAGATAGGAAAAAGCACTTTGTAGGCAGAGAGGGAGCATAAAGGCAAAAAGAAGCAGGTGTATAGACAGGTGGAGGAGTAAGGGAGGAAAGGAGCAAAAGATCTATGAGAAGTCTATAGGAGGGAGGTACAGGAGAGGAAATAAAAGATTAAGAGCTTGGAGGGGGAAAAAAACAGGAGGATGCGCACAGAGCCTGTGTTGGCTGTCCGCATCCATCTCCAAGATAAGAGCTCCAGCTACATGATCTGTTTTCCAGCATTACAGATCAAAAGTGAGCGCTCCTGCACTGCAATCAGATCAGCCGTGTGTATTGCCATTGTTGCAACTAGTCGTGATGATTTTCTCAGCCGCACAGCAGAATGATGCACACTGCCAGGCATTGTGGAGCAAACAATGGTACAAGCCTTTGTGCACAATAAGCTGATCCAGCTTCAGCTGTGTCCTGAGCCACTATTGCATTGACAAGATTAGTAAAAGGACATTTAATACGTTGTCTCTTTTTCTCTGTCAACTGCGCAATGTCACATAATAGATACAGCAAGCTTTTTAATATACAGTACAGAAGACATGTCAGTGGAGTGCTAACAACGGCAATCATAACTGGAAGTCTTTTCAGTGTTGAACATGGCATTTTCCTGACCTCCTTAGTCAGTCTGTATCTTTGAGGGGTCCCTTCATAAGATTAAAGTCCAACTAAAATTGCGGAACGCAGCATAGACGCACCCAGTGGAAAATCGGGGTTAGTGTTAGTGTAGATTTGTTGTCTTTAGCATGTCTAGTGTGGGGAAAAAGAGATGGAGGTATTGTGGGGGTGCTAGATGAATCTCTATGTACTTTGTTGTTCATCTTCATCTCTCCTCACCGGCTATATACAGCATTGATCTTGAATTGAGTTACACAAAATCAATAGATACCCAAACTTACAATCTATCTATAAATTGCAGGAACGTCTGTCTGTCTGTCTGTCTGTCTGTTATGCGCATATCTCTCTAACCGTTAGTCCGATGGATTCAGGTGTCTTGCTACGGGCACGAGTAAGTGCAGTGCCAAGTTTGACGTTGTTTGGATTAGAAATGCAAAAGATATTGTTAAATATATATCGGTAAAAGAAGCACACATTGGCTTTTGTCGCTGTAGCTGCTGGCCACTCCCCCTCTCACACTGCACACTGAGTGAGCACAGCGCAGGACCAGAGACAGAGAGGGTCGAAGAAAGCAGCGGAGCTTTGGCAGCTTAAATGTGAAATACACCTCAGACCCACAAAAATGTGCAAAGTAGCACTACTTTGGACTGTCTTTGACTGTGAATAAACAAACGACAATTCCTGAATTTAAGGACCTTTCAGAATCCTGCACATGCAAAGCACAACCAGCTACAGATAACAAGTGGCAGACAGAGCGTGATGCCACTTATAGGCAGGCTATCTATCTAATAAAGCGAGACGTATCTGTATGTACTGTATGTATGTGTGTCCGTGTTTGGGGGCGTGTTAGGGGGGAAGGTAACCTGCACATCACACACAGACGCCACATGCGGAACACTTTACAACAGCGGGGGGGGACTCTTTTCCTGCTATTGTATTAAGTTGCTGTGAGCTGGCAGAACATAACGTAATCTCAGAGATTATTCCTTCACAGCGCTGTGCAATGCTAGAAAATCTCAGAGTTGAACCGGGTAGACACATCAGTTTTCATCAGACTCACCCTGGATCGGGTTAAGTCTAGTGCTAACTTACAACACCAATAACATTACCGTTGCCAAAATACCCCTGCGAATAAAATCCATACTTCACCATTAACCGTCAATCCACTAAACTTGTATGGAAATGAACACCTCTGTTGAAGTGTTAAATTCGTTAACGATCATACGACACAAGTCTCTCTCTCTCTCTCGCTCTCTCTCTCTCTGATGATTAGCTCTCATAAAGGGGCCAGGTGGGTAGTGCATTGCCATGAGTCCATGACGTTAATGTCTGATTAATCCACAATGTCATTGTGATATTTGTGATTACATTCTGAATCTGCCTTGTTCTCTGTCAGGTAAATACAGTAGTACAATGTCTTCCTCTGATGTAGAAGTAGCCTATACTGTAAGTCAGTAGTAGGCTATTCAGTGGAGTTGCATATTAAGTGGTTTGGGGCCCTTCTGTAAGTAATTTTGGGGTACAATTTGATTTTGAAGAATTCTACAAGCAGCAATTCCACAGGCCAAGCAATCACCCGTTCCAAACAAGCACATTTTCAACGGGCAGTGTACTAGTTTAATTTGAAAGTGCAATTCAATTCAGAAATGAATAAAGAGGAGGGACTTATTTCAGCCTCAATATTAATAAAAAATTATGTTTTGAGGTCACAGTCTTGCAAACCTAGACTGAAGACGCTTATGGAGAACTGGTTGCATACTGTACTTTATGAGATACTCTAAGCCGTTGTTGCTATGAGTTATTGATGGATTTTTTTAAAGCCTCTTCAGCTATGTAATATTGGCATTCAGGTTTTATTTTATTATTTGAATGCTTTCTTAAAAGTTTAACACATGTATTAACAAATATGAGATATTATTTACTGTATGTTATAGTTATTCAGAGTACACATACATTTCTTCATTAACACTATTTTTATCTCACTGTGGTATATTGTTAGATAATATTATTACATAATATTTGGCTGCCTCTGCTGTCAACAGCTTGTGTATCTTAGCTGCTGATGCCGGATCAACGAAGCCAATCAGCTCATGACGGCTCAATCAGGAAAAACGTGTCATTAGCGCTGTTTGACGGCCTTGGATATTACACCGTATTGTTATTCTGAATCACATTCTTGAATGTGTTCCAGAAGCATCTAATAATCCACCTCAAGACAGAACGCCAGAATTTCGCAAGTGCCAAAACAAATAAAAAAACTAGAATCAGCCACCATTTTCACAGTGCTTTTGGCAGTTGGCTGTAACTGCAAGATAGACATTTCCTACACCTCATTAGTTCGAACAATAAAAAATAAATCTTCAAAAGCAGTTTATATATAAAAATGCCAGAGGTGGAAAAACTATAATACTAAAATATTGTACTCAAGTAAAAGTACCAATACTTTGATGAAAAATTACTCAAGTAAAAGTAATAAGTAGTTCATTTAAAATGTACTTTAAGTAAAAGTTACTTAGGCCCTGTTTACATGACAATGCTCGTGGGTGAAAACAACAAAATATTTTATCAGATGTGCCTTTTGTTTAGACAGCGACGCCGTTTTTGGGGCTTAAAAATGCTAAAAAGTGAAACCACCCCCCAGGGTGGAAATTTTAAAAATGCTCCAATGTCGCATTCCCATCTAAAGGGTAAAAAGGCAAAAGTCTGCTCCGATCTACTCACGGTGGCACCCCATATTTCATTACATAAATCAAAATATAGAGTGATTAGTCGCCCATGGCCACTCCGGTATCCACAGCCTGCCTATACTTGGTCCGGATGGCTTTCAGCTTTGATGATATCTGACTTTTACAGATAGCGTCTTTCTCGTGTGGATATGACGTCCCTCCAGGTACATGATACTGATGAAGAAATTCAGTCCATATGTCTATACATTTTGACTGGCAGGACTCCCACTCCACGCCCTGTTGTGCCTTTGTGGCTTTGTAATCTAAGGTTGTTTGGAGCAATAACTCCACCTCCTCGTCTGTCCAGACCAAATTGTCAGCTTTTCTTGTTCGCTTCGCCATGTTTTAGTTTTGCGCTACTAGGGAGAGGAGAGGGAGAGAGGAGGAGGAGAGGGAGAGAAGTAAAACTCGCGGACTTAGTGGTTCACACTACCACCTAGCCGCCTGGTGTGCGGAATATTTAAAAAAAATAATGATATTCGAACGAATATTAGGCATCCCTTAATATTCGAATTTCAAACCTGTTATGGGCATTATTTTTTGTAAATGTGTTTGCTTGTAAACCTTGTTTTCAATTCAGATTCTGAGGCTTTTTCACGCATTTCAAAATGTAACTACACGAGCGACGTGAGTCGCCGCGGCTTGGTAGCGCATTTCCCCCGACTCATTTCCTGGTTCTCCTTCTCCATAAACAATGTAAAATCAAGGAGAGGGTTAACTTTTCCTGCTACAGATTTCCCACTGTGGTCAGAAAGAACAGGGGAGACGCTTTATTTCTCTCACTATGACTCTAGAGTCACTACTCACTCTGAAGCTACCGGTAATCACCGTCACTCTCTCACAACACACACTCCCCACACACACGCCGGCTCGATGCACACACCAGCGCACAAGTATGAACATCAGACTTACGTAGGCTACGGTGAAAGCTCCGAAATTCCTGTCGAAAGCATACTGTTTGTGTTTAATCCAGGGTCTGACTTTTCATTTTAAAAAAAAAAAACAGTTGCGGCAATGTGTTTTTCTTCTGAGAACATAATTGCCTACCTATTGACATTGACTGATACACTGCCCTCTGGTGGACAGAACATATACAATTTATACCAATATAGGTCTTACTGAAGGCATTTAATGGTCAAAATATTATTAATAAATATTCAAATATATTCAAATATTAATATTAATAAACAAACAAACGTTGAATATGATTTTGGGGCAAAAGTCAAAGCCCTAGCATACTACATCGAATTTCACACACTTTTGCATTGATATGCACACAGATTTCCACCCCAAAACGTTCTTCTAAATGCGGAATAAAAAGTGAGAACGCAACGCCACTTTTGCGTTTTCTCTTCAGATTGTTTCCGTCTAAACATAGCCTTAATTACATAAAAAAAAATGTAAAACGGGGCGGGGGTGATCTCTCCCATGTAGTGAAAATAGGACAAGGGGTCATAAATCCCAAACTATTTTGTTTTTAATTAAAGAAAAATCTATACAAATGTATAAACATCTATAAAAATGTATACACATGTAATAAAAACATAACATGTCACACATGACATGATGGCAAAGTGCCTCATGCTACAATCCTTTCCAAAAATGTTTAGCTCTCCCTTTACCATCCACACTGCTGATACATTTGATGTGACTATAAATTCAAAGGCTCATTTACATTCAAACCGGTGACAATTTTGGTGGTTCAACCGAGACTAATGTTCACAGCCCAGACTAGCAGCTAGCTGAGCTAATTAGATGTATGTGAATTAATTTAGCCAGTGTCCTGCATACGTTATCCTACGGGTTGCTAGTGCTAGACAAAAATTAGCAATGCCACGAAACGTGTTGTTTTGCTAATTGGCAATTTGCTATTAGTCATGAAAACTACGTTTGAAGTACCAATACACAAATACTTGCAAAAACATGCTTCTGCGAATTAGATTTATTGGAGTGGAGTTATTGAATGCTGCCAGTTCAGTCACCTTTGGCAGGAACATCTGGCATTGCATGATGATAATATTGGCCCTCTTGAATTTAAATGAAAAACAGTCTTTCAAATATGGCCAAGGATTTTCATCATTTTGGGCAGCAGAATTCAATGTTTCAGCTAGTATTTCTACTGAAGCAGTCTCTGAACCATTGTTGCTTGCCTGATCCACCTCCATCTCATTCTCAATCTCCTACAGATAGACCCGGTGCCTGGTAGGCAGCCTCGATGCTGATCATTCATCACTGTAGTGGTTCCGGGAGCGATATTTTTTCTTCCTTTCGGTTTTCGTTAGTCAAAGTTTTTTTTTTTACTCAGTAACGGATGGGATCTGTAATGTAGCGAAAAAAAATACTTCACTCAAAACGTAATCAAGTACATTTTAAATTATTGAGTTTAAAAACTACTCGAAAAATACAAAATACACAACAAAACTACTCAATACAGTAACGTGAGTAAATGTATTTCATTACTTTCCACCTCTGAAAAATGCACACAAACATATTCTATGTACATGCATAAACACACACACAGTCTTTATGCATACACCATCAGGGAATGGGGGGTAGCATTACGTGTTAGACATTAATATTGCACCATGTTGTAATATTTATTGTGTTAATTAACGTGCCCTGTGGGAATACAATTTACCATGCTTCATCGATTTGGTGCAAAATCACCTTTACATCTTTTAAGTCAGCAAAGTATGTGCATACTTTGTGTGTGTGTGTGTGTTTTTAACTATTTCTGTGTATGTGCATTATCATATGATAAATTTGTTTTAGTATTACACCTCATGACCAAGCCCTGTTAGCTATGCTACAAGGCTGTGACTATTTATGTAACACTCTGTCGAATTAATAAAGGATGCTCATTAATACACACACCATTATTAATTGTGCTATGCATGGCTGGAAACAAACACAGTATCACACATAAGTATAGCCTTGTCTTGTATAATAAATCATGTTAGATCTGTACTGTCAAAGATTAATTTAACATTCAGTGTGTGCTGTACGTTTCCTTCAAAATGTCTTTAAGTTCACCACAATCTATTCAATACTATTCTGTATGGAAGTAAAATAAAACAACATACAATTAAGAATGTATCACATACCATATCAGTCTGCATAATCTAGGTCGGTGGTGGAGCTCACCTAAGGGATTTTCACACTGCACTTAGCAGTGGAGCTGAGGGAGCTGTTAGCTGGGGACGAAGAACCCATTTACACTGGCACAATCCTGGCACACCAAGTGGGCTAACCCTGACTTTAGCACAGGGCTGACGGGCCCTTCTCCGGAGCAGGGTTAGTCCAGAGTTTGCAGAGTTATTCTCCGTTCATAAAATGGTTAGCATAGCCTAAACATATTGCTAAAAACGACCAAATCTATCAAATTGACCCGAACATTAGAACTTGACAGAAACTTGAATAATCTAAACTAACTAAGTTAGAGCACCCAAATATGTATTTTTATTGGAGTAATGGTTTTAGCATTCTCCATTCACATGCATGAAACGGTAAGCATTTGAGCTAACATTACTTATGTGATTAATACAGATTTGGGTGATGTACCCCAGCCTGCCAGTAGTTTTCAAACCATGTCAGGCTGATTTGAATTTTCATTCTAGCTAAAAGCAAAGCAAAGTGCTGTGCTTTGATTTCCCATGAGAGAGATGATTGGAAGTGTTGTAAAGTTAGCTTAAGGGCTTCTTACATAAAGCCCCAATGACAACATTTTAATGTTGCTGCTTGTTAAACAGTAGTTATATCATACTAGAGTGCACACATCAGTCATATGTTCCAACGGACATTCAACCCAGGGCTAGTAGAAGTACCGTGTGAATCATAGGTCAAACCTGTGTTAACAATGTGTGTGTAAAAAGAGGCTAAGAATATGCACTGTGAAAAGCCCTGATAAGGAATTAGTATTGTGATGCACAGACTTAAACACAACTATCAATAAAGTTACTTTAATTATGTGTACAAAGGTGTCGTACCAGCTGTTTAGCTATAGCCTATATGCATAATTTTTGGTCTCGCTCTGTTTTGTTGCACTGCAGCACTTCAGGGAGCCTGGCTGGCTGGTGTAAGACAAATAACATGGTACATACTGTGGCTGTTTACAGTTTGCTCTACATTGGATGCCCAAACCAGCTGCCAGTTTTTTAATGACCTTAGTCTTTGTCAAACCTATAAAAAGGACCTGCTCATACGTATTGACCATACACCTAATAGATAGAGTTTCCAGTGTACTAAAGTTTTTGAGAAAGACAAAACAACATGGATTTAGATTTTGGAGGATTTATGGAAAGCTTGTTAACTCTTAAGCACAAGTCAGCTCTTTCCACATCCTCCGTTAAAGCCAGCTGACACAACTCTTTCATTCTCACAAAGTAGTAAAGAACAGTGTCATCTACATACATATGGATTAAGCAGTTATTCATATATGCAGAACAATAAAGGCAAAAGTATATTTACCTGTGAAATGCCATATCGACACGGTGAAAGGCTGAACAAGCTATTTGGAAATGAACGATGACTCCTTTTTTGTAAATAAGACTTTAAACCACTTAATCTTTATAAAGTCAAGCACAACATGTCATAATTTCCTTATTACTTGGAGATCGTCATAGTTCTAGTTCACAAACATGTGATTAACCTTTCTAATGTTAGGGGCTCAGAATACCAGGTGAAAAACAACAACAATGATATAGAGAATCCAGTCTGGCACTGTAGAGGCTACTGATATGCAAAACAATACCTTTCAGGTAAAATACATGAAAAATAGAGGATGGTAAAAAAAGTAGATCACAAAGGCAGTGTTTCCACACATAGACTAATTTGTGGCGGTGTGCCGCACAATCAACACCTGCCGCCGCACATTGCTTTTTGTTATTATTTTTTTTTTTAACGCTATTTAAAACAAGCAGCGTATTCGTTCAGCTGCATTTCCTTTCCCTGCTATCCTCCGTCTCTCTGTCACTTGCGTCTCGCTCACATACACACACACACACACACACACAAACACAAACACACACACACACACACACACACCGCCCCTCCCCCCGTGCACACAGCGTCGGTCTCCATGAAAACGA
Source organism: Sander vitreus (assembly GCF_031162955.1). Classification (NCBI taxonomy): domain Eukaryota; kingdom Metazoa; phylum Chordata; class Actinopteri; order Perciformes; family Percidae; genus Sander; species Sander vitreus. The sequence goes on from NC_135867.1 coordinate 11,338,616, forward strand.
GAGAAGACGGCTGCCGAAATTCACAAGTTCACAAAGGTTGGTATCTCGTGAACACCTTTACACAATCACACATTAAAAAGTGCTATACAAATATTTTATATTCTGAATACAATGTTGTCAGTGTGTTAATGACCCGACCCTTAGCAAACAAGCGATTGCTCCTGCTTTAGAAAGTTTAGTCGCAAGTTTGCGGTAAAATGCAGTTGGTTTGTCGAGGTCAAAATACTATATGTAGCAGCTGTGAATCAAATAAACTTATTATAAATAATGTTATGTCATTTTTCTACTCTTACACTGAAAAAGGCACGTGTTGCGGATGAGGACCAGCCTGAACCGGAGTTATCAGTCTGAAACAGAGCTGAACCAGTGTAGATAGTTATGTTATTAATTTGTTTACAATATTTTCAGGCTTCAACCAGTGCTGCTCAAGCAGAAAGAGCTAGATTTGTTGTTAGGCATTGAGGAGAGGAGGACAGCATCCAACAGCATGTCATCCTCAGTTTTTGATACTTGATTGTATGAAAATAACTATCTCTGTGTATATGCACGGGGGCGACCGACCCCCCCCGCCACAAAGTGCTTTCTAATCTGTGGGAAACACTGAAAGGAAATAAAAAAATATAATTGATTGACACATGAGAGGAAAATTAGCAACTGTACAAATACAAACAAGCCAAAAAGCAGCACCTAGCTATAGAGGCTCCTTACTCCCCAAAATATAAGTGACTGACAATTGTGTTATTTTTAGAAAATGGAGGTGCTCAGTAAACCGCAGATTCAATTTAGATATTTCTTGTGAACAGTTGGAAACTCTGACCTGATAGCAGAGCTAGATTGAAGTTTATTGGTGTTTTAAGCCCCCAATGTCTCCTTCCAGGCAGCGCTGCCTGGAAGGCACAAGGATTAGGCAATGGTTAGGGTTAGGGTTAGGGTTAGGTGCCTTGAAGTCAACTGTCGCAGCGATGCCTGGAAGGAGACGTTGGGGGCTTAAAACATCATCAAGCTAGATTGAAGGTCAGATGTCACCAAATTTTAGAAATCATCTACTGGTAAACATGGGATAATTGTTGGGGACCACAACCCTCAATTTTGGACATACCAGATGACAGATCAAATGACTGTTAGGTAGGCCATGATGCTAGCAGGGCAAATGTGCATCTGTTGTTTACAAATATCCATGTCTGCATTTTATTCAAATTTGATTCCAAAGTTTCAGTTCTAAAAAATACTTACACTAATTACAATGAGCAATTTTCTTCATTATTCACATTGCCTGATCCATTACTGGGCTTGCACAGTCAAATTGTTCAGCTCCCAGTTGTAGAAAATTAACAAAAAGCCTTACAACTCTAAAATAGACTATTTTCCCCTTCCTGGGCAGAAACATCAAAGTCAAACCTAGCCAATGATTACAAAGTGTGAAGCCCGAAAGCCAACATGTTACAGCAACAAAGAAGCAGTCTGACTAGAGAGATCTGGAAACAGCCTGTTCTTTATGTGGATACCTGTTAACCGCTGCCAAGGAGGCCACTAGTGATTTTAATGGTGGAGAACACTGGAGTCTGCCAACATGGCAGTCCAGTTATTGCTGTTGATGAAGCCTGAAAGCGGAGTCTGGCTCTGTGGAGAGCATGAAGGGCCTTTGTTAGGTTGGCAAGGAGAATGCTGTTGAGATTATGAGATGCTCAAATCCCTGTGGCATCAAACTAGGGTCAGCATCTCAGGGCAGACAGGTGCAAGCAGACAAATGAGTTACTTCTTCATGCGTAGAGCTCATTAGTCAAACTGGTTCCCTAACCTGTGATACAGTGGTATGAAATCCAAAATTAATGTCAGCTCAAATCTTACAACCTGTATTCCAAGCATGAGGGCACGTTTTTCTACACTATAATTTAAATTCAAGCATTGAGATTTTGAGGGATCAGAGGGAACCATGATATTGTATATAGTATTTGATTTGTGAATTATTATGCTGTATAATCAACACAACAGAGACAAATAGAAAAAAAAACTTAAGTCTGTGTGGTTAACTGCACCTGTCTACAGTATGCATAAATCTGTAGCCCCATTAAACAAACATTTGTTGTTTGTTTTCTAATATAGGCAGGAGATCAAAGACAGAGTGCTGCGGCAGGACTACTTGGAGATGTTAGTCAAATCTTTACAGCACCAAGAAGATATTACCAGGCAACAACAAAATAGAACAGTGAAAATGCATTTCTGACAGTAATATGCCCCATAAAATCTAGGCCTGGGTTAAAATCAATCTTTTGTGATTTTAAATTGAGTGATTTTAATTAATTAACACAATCCCGAAATCAATCTTTTAATATATGTCTTTTCACCATGAATGTATCAGGGCATCACTTAACAGGCCGGGAGTTGCAATTCCACTGTTTGGTCACTATGTTCTTGCCATACAATTTTGCTTGTTTGCACAATTTACAGCATACGTTCTCTGAGAATCTCTTATTATATCATATATATATATATATAATATCAAAGTAACATTGTTGTGTAACTTTCCCTAACCTAATTTACATTACATTACGTGTCATTTAGCTTTTATCCAAAGCGACTTACAATTGCTATATACACACACACACACACACACACACACACACACACAGGTGCTGGTCATATAATTAGAATATCATGAAAAAGTTGATTTATATCAGTAATTCCATTCAAAAAGTGAAACGTGTATAATGTACACATTCATTCCACACAGACTGATATATTTCAAGTGTTTATTTCTTTTACATTTGATGATTAGAACTGACAACTAATGAAAACCCCAAATTCAGGATCTCAGAAAATTAGAATATTGTGACAAGGTTCAATATTGAAGACACCTGGTGCCACACTCTAATCAGCTAATTAACTCAAAACAGGGAAGGGAAGGAAAAGATGTGGTAGAAAAAAGTGTACAAGCAATAGGGATAACCGCACCCTGGAGAGGATTGTGAAACAAAACCCATTAAAAAATGTGGGGGAGATTCACAAAGAGTGGACTGTAGCTGGAGTCAGTGTTTCAAGAACCACCATGCACAGACGTATGCAAGACATGGGTTTCAGCTGTCGCATTCCTTGTGTCAAGCCACTCCTGAACAAGACACAGCGTCAGAAGCGTCTCGCCTGGGCTAAAGACAAAAAGGACTGGACTGCTGCTGAGTGGTCCACAGTTATGTTCTCTGATGAAAGTACATTTTGCATTTCCTTTGGAAATCAAGGTCCCAGAGTCTGGAGGAAGAGAGGAGAGGCACAGAATCCATGTTGCTTGAAATCCAGTATAAAGTTTCCACAGTCAGTGATGGTTTGGGGTGCCATGTCATCTGCTGGTTTTGGTCCACTGTGTTTTCTGAGGTCCAGGGTCAACGCAGCCATCTACCAGGAAGTTTTAGAGCACTTTATGCTTCCTGCTGCTGACCAACTTTATGGAGATTTCATTTTCCAACAGGATTTGGCACCTGCACACAGTGCCAAAGCTACCAGTACCTGGTTTAAGGACCATGGTATCCCTGTTCTTAATTGGCCAGTAAACTCGCCTGACCTTAACCCTATAGAAAATCTATGGGGTATTGTGAAGAGGATTATGCGATGTGCCAGACCCAACAATGCAGAAGAGCTGAAGGCCACTATCAAAGCAACCTGGGCTCTCATAACACCTGAGCATTGCCATAGACTGATCGACTCCATGCCACGCCGCATTGCTGCAGTAATTCAGGCAAAAGGAGCCCCAACTAAGTATTGAGTGCTGTACATGCTCATACTTTTCATGTTCATACTTTTCAGTTGGCCAACAATTCTAAAAATCCTTTTTTGTATTCGTCTTTTTTGTATTCGTCTTAAGTAATATTCTAATTTTCGGAGATATTCATTAGTTGTCAGTTATAATCATCACAATTAAAAGAAATGAACATTTGAAATATATCACTCTGTGTGTGATGAATGAATATAATATACAAATTTCACTTTTTGAATGGAATTACTGACATAAATCAACTTTTTCATGATATTCTAATTACATGACCAGCACCTGTATGTCAGAGCATGCCTTTGGAGCAACTAGGGGTTAAGTGTCTTGCTCAGGGACACATTAGTTGATGTATCACAGTGGGAATTGAACCCAAGTCTCCCACACCAAAGGCATGTGTCATATCCACTGCGCCATCACCACCCACCCATTTATATCATATCCAATCGTAAATGTAATGGAATCGGGACCTCGTGAAGCAGAATTGAATCGATTTGGGAAATGATTAAAAATTAAATAAAGCATACAAACTGCTTTAATGTTTCCTGCCTTTTGGTAATTTCATGCCAATACTGGACCTCAGTAATTTTGACATCTAAAATGACATTGTGTTTTGATTTGAAAATAGACAAGACTGGAGTTCCACAGTGTTATACAGATTTACTGATTATGTTTATTCAATTTAGTGATTACACTGAGGAAGCTGGCATAAATAAGGAAGCTTTTTATCTAGCATAGCAACCCCAGGCGCCTCCAACGTGTGATGTGTTCATGCTGCTACTGGGTGACAAATCGGACATAATAGCCCTAAGGGTACTGTGGCAGAGATCTCGCTTTCATTCATCCAATTAAATTGGCTCAGTCATTACAGGAATGAGATGTAATAGAGGTTAGATGCATCTGCACAAAATCTAGCCAATCACATTTAATGTATTCAGTGATTAGGTCTGTACCCTAAAGAGACAGGAAGGGATGGGCAGGCATTTCTGTTGACAGGGCTTCATTTTTACAGGAGAAATATTCTAACAAGGCACAACCCTATGATCTCCATCTCGCAGCCATGACATCATCGTCCCGGCTCTGAATCCATTTTAAGCCATCATAGAGGAAGTCCCAACCTTTCCGCTCCAGCAAATCTACTCCTTACAACAATTGTTAGCGACTAATGCACCATGCCACACATAGAATAGCCCCCCTTATACAGGTCTCTATAAATAAAAAGCCTTCTACTTAATCTATCCAAGATTTAGTGGTATTTCATATAGATCTGCTTCCAGCCAGATGAATCACAGCAAAGGCTGTGAAAGGCAATGCACAGTCCTCTCACCGGTCAAATTTAGCCTAAACCTGCTTGATAGTTACGCATAAGAGTAGCAATGGGAAATATGATTTCAAAATGTAAAAAGATATGAGGGGGTATAGCCCTACTCTACCGCCTAGTTGGCTCAGTAGGCTGTTATCATCTATTGGTAAGCTGGATCACACTAGATGAAAATCTACACACAAAGGAGATAGCAAATACAGAGTTAAAAAAATAAAAGGGACATCTGGCCGAGGAAAAGGATCAACACAGGAGATATAAAACAAAGCGAGAAGGTCATGAGCAACACTCCAGTTGTCGAGTTAATGGCCAAAAAGAGCTGCGAGACAAACTCATCTTCAGTCAAGAGGTCAACTGAACATAATTTAGGCGTCATACATCTTCAAATGGCAATTAGGAGTTAGAGCGGGAAAAGTCTGACCACCCACTACAGCAATGACACAAATACATTAATGCTAAAAGTAAACTTTTCCGTATTTCTTTTAGACATTTTTCTTTCTTTGGCATTTTCATTACAAGAAGAACCAATTACACCGCTGTGGCCTGAATCTATCACGTAATGTAGTCTCTAATATTACTGTGATGCCAATGCTCAAAGAAGAATGAATCTATTAAATATAAAATGAGGATAAAATGTAATAACAGATAATTCAATCTCCATTTATTCTGTCCATGAAATTCCATTCTCCAGTAGTATAGAATGAATACACTGTCACGTCTATGTAAAAAACTTTAAGACCATGTAAGGCCTTGAGTTATTATAATAATTATATTATATTATTTATTATTATATACTGTATATTATGATTATAATACCTACTGTGTCCTTATTGAAGGACACAAGGTGGTATTTATTCTAAAAAGGAGTTATCTTAAAAATAATTCATGAAATTCCCAGTCCGAATGCCAAATGAGAACATAGGAATAACGAAGTTTTTAATGCTAAATAGCAAATGTTAGGATGCAAACACGCTAAATTAAGATGCGGAAGACATTAGCATATTAGCATCGTTATTGTCTGTCATTGTGAACTTGTTAGTATGCTAATGTTAGCATTTAACTTAAATCAATTCTGTGCCTAAGTACAGCCTTACAGAACTTCTGGCGTGGCTGAAGACTCTTAGTCAAGAAAAGCGTGACAAGAAAACTTGCAGCAGTTTGCAGTCTCTTTCAAACTTGCAGCAGTTTGAAAGAGACTGAAACAAGACTGCTTGTGTTGTGTTTGCTGATGATGCAGAGATTTGCCTTTGCTTACTTCCACTGACATGTATGTGTCGCAATATGCTAACAGTTAGGGCTGCTTGATTATGGAAAAAAATATAATCACGATTATTTTGGTCAATATTGAAATCCCGATAATTTAAACACGATTACTCGTTGACTTCTGGAAAGATGTTGCAATTATTGAACTTAAAAAACAGTGGGAAAAGTTAAATAAATCAACAGTAAAAAAACACATACAACTGTGAAATTTGCCTTAATACTTCTTATTTAAACTTTATTTTTTATCATTCAGAACACGAGAGAAATAAGAGTTTACTTGCAAAACAAAGAATTATTTTTCTTGATTATTCTGTTTTTGTGATCATTGGGAGCCAAAATTATAATCACGATTACATTTTGATTAATTGCACAGCCCTACTAACAGTGCTTCCTGACTGATGTAAACTGCTTCACAGTGCAGACAGTGGGCCACAATAGTACGCAACTCACATAGCACAAGACTGATGCTCTGCATTCTGAACATGCTGTCAATGTTCAGTATGGACCTTTGACCCTGATGGGAGTACACACAGACCAACAGGCAGACACAGGCCTCTTACCTGTGCCCTTAGAGGTCTCAACCAAAAACAGAATGGATAATGCTCTTTCTCCCTAAAGTACTTCAGTCATGACACATTTGAGCATGGCACTATGAAAGAAATCAGTAAGGTTTTAAATTACTTAACTAAATAGTTATCTCTTTGGCTCTATCTAATGTTGTCGACCCAGGCTTTAAAACTCACTTTTGAGTGAGTTTTCTGGCCCAAAAAAATTAAATAATCTAATAATTCATGTTGGAAATTTATAAAGATTCAGACTGATGAAAATGTAATCTTTGGGGTTTGAAGTTTCAAAATAATACTAGAAGAAAGGATAAGAAAATAGATGTGATCAGTATCTCCACAAAAACAAATCGCTTCTTCATGCTGGGATGGCCACACATCTCTTCAGTGACTGAAGAATCTTTGCAGACAGTTTTTTCAGGCCAAACCCAAAGGACATTATAATCCAGGTCACAACGCTATTGCACTTTTAGTCTGTTTCCAAAGTGTTTTCTAGCTCTGAGTCACGACTAACCTGACTAATCAAAAGAGACATGAAAGCGTTGCTCCTTTTGAACTAGAGTCATTAGCAGCAGCAACCTCAAGGACTCAGTGCCAATGCAAACAGTGCGCTGTCTAATGGCTAGATTTAACCAGAATCCACACAAGTCTGACAGTTGTGTGAAGTTTTACACTCAAGTTTTGTTGCACAAAACTGAGAAACTGAGGATATATTTTTGAGACGCTTACAGTCGCCATGGCATGGCTGGCAACAGCTAGCTTGCAGTAAGTGTGTAGCTGGATGAGACACAATGCCTGGTGAAACTGCCAGCTTCTCAAAAAGGCAAACAGTAGTATAACTAACCTCAAGAAAGACATCTTTGGATTTTCGGATGAGCTGACAAAGAAACCTAGTGTCTTGTCCAGCTTTATTAATACCGCTTCTGCTCAGGCTAAAAAGATAACGGCGATGACCTTGGCTATATCCGACACCATTCTGTGGGATCCGGTCAGTAACCAATCTGTGCCCCCTCTTCATGCTCGACTCCCAATCACCTGGACCTAGGAAGTGGTAAGGGGCCACAAGAAGAATGGTCAACTAGCAGTCTCACCACCTCCCCTCAATCTTTCAAATCCATTCGTGATTTTACAGATCAAAGCACCGAAGCATCCAGCGGATCTCTCCGCTATAAACTACCTGCTGTTTTAAAACGCCATCTGGACTGCTCCAACCTGGTCTTCCGCATGGGATCGTGGGCAGTGGTGGCCTAAAGGTTAAAGAAGCAAGCTTGTGACTCAGGCTTGTAGTTGTCGGTTCAATCCCCAGACTGACAGGATAAAATCTGGGTGGGAAAAGTGAAAGAGCAGCGCTTTTCCCTCCCTCATTACCACCACTGAGTTGCCCTTGAGCAAGGCCCTTAACCCCAACCGCTCCAGTGGAGCTGCTCAGTGGCCAGCAGATGTGGTTGTACTGGGTAGCTTCCACGTATGTGTAACTGTGTGAATGTGATCAGGGCGTTCCTGCAAAAGAGAGGTTGCCTCTCAGTGAACCTTCCCTGAATAAATAAAGGTTAAAAAAAAATTAAAAATTACGTCAGCTAACAACAAACCTCGGAAAACCTCTGTTTTCTCTGCCACTGGACACTGGGAAGTGCTTCCTTAAATATGTTCCAATCCCATCCCTTGGGGCGGGGCTGTGGCTGTTTTTCAATTCAATTCAATTTTATTCATAGTATCAAATCTCAAGACACTTTACAGAGTAGGTCTAGACCACACTATAATTTATAAAGACCCAACAAGTTACCACAAGCAAGCATTTAGTGCAACAGTGGTGAGGAAAATCTTCCTTTTAGGCAGAAACCTTGGACAGACCCAGGCTTTTCGTGGGCGGTATCTGTCACTGCCGGTTTTGACACAGACACTGTTCCTGTTTATTGTCGCTGCACATCTGGCTGAAAGGAGAATTCGGTGCAGCATGAATGAACATAGACTTTATTGATAATTTCAACCTGTTATGGAACCGTATCAAACTGTACAGACCCAATGGACTTCATCCAAACCTGCATCGGCAAAGCTGCTCTCTGCAACATTGACTATGCATTGGTTAACCTGCAAAATGCCTGCCAGACTGTACATGCCACCATGAGGTTATCCACACATAAAATCTAAATAATGTTCACTGCCAACATAAATTTACTGGTAGGGTCCCTGTTACAAGTGACATTTTTGCAACATCTGGCCATATTCATCCCTTACCAATAATGGGTAAGGGACTGTCAAACTCAATTCAACTGCTCTACCTGTAAATCACATCCCAATCGCTAACATATTGACACTGTAATTCTGTCTACAAAGTATCCCATTGAATAAATGATGACAATCTTATTACCATTACACACACTATAACTCCATCCTCGCCTCCCCTTCCATCCAAATTTGGTCTGCTAAATGTGAGATCACTGTCAAACAAAATTATCTGTCAAGATTTTGTGTCCCAAAATCTAACAGTTTCATTATTTACCCCTGACGACCTCTCCCCTTTCAAGCTATGCTCACTTCTATCAACCCAGGTCACATGCATGAGGTGGTGGGGTTGCCATAATTCACAAAAATGTCCTCAAGTGCTCCTATCGCAAAGATTTCAACATCTAAATTTGCTGTTCCCCTGAAGCCATGACCAGTAATATTATGAATTCACTTGAATCCTTTGGTCTCCAGCAATCTCTGAATGGCCTAACCCATGTTAAAGGCCATACAATAGAGTCAGTTCTCTCCTCAGGTGGCTCTATCTTCAACCCTGTTATGGAAGATTTTAACCTATCTGATTACAGGGCAATAATTTTTTACCTCGATTTGCCACATGCTCCTCCTGTCCGCCCTACTCTTCTTCGCTCCCACATTCTAGACTCTAAACACTATTTGCAAAAGCCCATAAAGAGGCTCCCATCACTACCAGTATCGATGCTGTATCATCTCATGTGAGCACAGAAAAACTAGTTTTACAAACCGTGCTTTCTTTTTCTGTTGAGAGCTTGGTTTTTCTATTATTTACACATTTCTGTAAATAGTTGCAATCTCTGACTCCCTTTATGGTAAGTAATCATCATTATGGTGTACCTGCCCCAGAGATCACTTTTTTTCATCCACCATAAATCAGTACAGATGGTTATTTTAGCGTGACTTCTATCCAATTAGTTAGAAGGGGTTTGTATAATTTGCTATTATTCCTCCTGCCTTCCCCCTTTTAGACTGAAATCAATTCCTGACAGTGTGATGACACACAATTTTCACCAGGTCAGATGAGTTCCTGTAATTATGTAAATCACCATGGTTGTCTGGATTAGGAGTTCATGATGGTCAGGAGGTTGGAGAGCGGAATCATGGGTACAGTTGTGGTTCAAGGTACTGTCAATGCCAACTTTTTGAGTATGCATGTCAGCGTGCATGTGTGTGACTTATGATGAAGATGAAAATCATATACACTATTTTGTTCCTGTAAGTGATGCAGTACTTTGCAACATATATAAAGATAATCATTCATTACATTAGTGTCAAACACTTACTTCTTTTCATAGACTATAACTCTACATTCATTTTCACTTTTACGAGTGAGGAATTTGGTGTTACTGCATCAGTATCTTCAAGGACAGTTTTGGTTCAGAGACGGCTAAGAAATGCAGAAGGTAACAGTTGAGTCTTAGACAGGTACAGTCAAAATCCATAGAGAAGAAAACTAAAGTTTTTTTTCCACGAAAACCTTCAGAAATGCATAGATGTATTCAGCAATCCTCGAGTAAGAATTGCTATTTCTGCAAAAGAAATGGCAGCTATGCAGTATACTTAAAAGCTTAAAAGATAACTGTACTACGATTTAAATATGAAGTGTATAGAACCTAAAATTTGTTGGGAATTGTTTAAACTGTGTTTAGATTTTCCGCATTCAAGTGTTATCTAATGCCATTTATATATATGAGTTTAGCAGCACAAAATTCAAGTCTAAACTGGTCTAAATAAAAGCTGTGTAACGTAATGGTCCGAGTGGAACAAATGGTGGAAATAGAAAAGGTTTCAACAATGGAAAAATACAATTATTGCAGTGGACCATATTGCATTTAAAGGTTTAAAAAAAACTGGAGGTTGTGTATAATGGGAGAAGATCCAGATGAAAATAAAGTTAGTTTGAAGTGCCTGTCAAAAAAAAAAAAAAAAAGACAAAGCTATTGACAAACATCTGAAAAGTTCTCTTGGCCATTTGGCATGGACTTTTACGACGGTCCCTAAATTAAGATGTCATTATCCTGTCTACTGTCAAGCAGCTGAAGGTGTTACGCTTTAATATTGGTCCATGATTTGAAAATAACATCAGTGGAACATCAGTCAAGCTTTATCCAGACCTACATTACACAACAATTCTGATGAAAAGAGATGAAAATCATGTTACTTTTAATCCCACAGAAAAAGTGTGAATCTGATGATTATGACAAAGGTTTTAAGAAGCTGACATGCTGTTTGCATCTTTTCAGAGTGCATTATCTGTTCATACCCAAATAATAAATTCATATTCGGTTACATCCCCACTGTATACGGAGAGTGTAAAGAAAGCAATCATAGAAACCTCCCAGCCTTCTTGAACCTTTTATCAAAGGTGAAGTCTGCTATTCTAATCCAATATACGTTTTGTTCATCTCCTCACGGTCTGCTAGCTGTCTGTTTGGTGTGTGCGCTGAAAAGAAAATCTGGTGGAAAATCAGAGCCATGGCTCTGTAAATGTGAAACAAAGTGGCTCAGATCGAGCCAGACAACATTCTGTTCGTGCTCCTGCACAGGACAGGGGAATGGCCATGAAATTATAAAGACAAGGGCAGTGGGAGCGAGAGGGATGATAAATCTGGCACAAGCTAACATTCTGAAGGAGCACTGACAGGACAACCCGTTCTCATTCCCAACTTGTAAAAAACTGACACTTGGCCAGTGTCTCTCAGCGTCAGATACCAAGGCAAAAATCACCCTTTAGCATCTGTATGGAACGCACGGGGCGTAGCAGCAGCTTGACCGTGGCGCAGTAAAATGACGTAGTACTAAAAGCGACAACGTTGGCGAGTAGTATGACAGGACTGTAAATCCGTGTAAGGAGGTTGGCAGCCCCGCCCGCTGCAGAGAGCTGACAGTAGCAGCTTTCAGCGACTTTAGAGTGAAAAAAAGCGTTACAGCGTACATTGATGTTAAAGGACAATTCCGGCGCAAAACGAACCTAGGGGTTATTAACAGACGTGTACCCACTCTGTCGCTCTCTGGGACATGTTTTCATGCTAATCGAATGAGTTTGGAGCTTGAAAGATGCTAGCGCGGACGGCTGATTAGCTTACAACGCTAGTATTCGGGGCACAGGGAACGTAAAAAAATATATACCACTAAAAATGCTCAAAATATCACCGAACTTCAACGGTAGCATAATGAGGGTCCCTAAATGTTAACCGAAGCATTGAGAACTTTGTAAGTGTACAGACAGTTTATTGAAAAGATAGATTATAAAGACACTCGCGTTCATGTTTACATGCCGCCGTCGTCTTGGAAACCAGTCATGACTTACAGCTGGCGTTGCAGACTAAAATCAAAAGCAATTTGCTCAATATATCTGAAATAATCGCACTCTGCATAACTTGTCTAGTGTACTTACTCAGTGGATAACTGTCCATCTGGTCCCTTCGGTCTGGGTCGCCGAAAAAGTTTCAAGTACAGCCCTGTTTATCAGAGAGGGGAAAACTTCACACTGCGTCTCTTGGGCATCGCGACGCAACAGATCCCACTCCTTGCAACACAGACACTCCTGTTCGGTGGCCATAGCTTCACAATGTCCGCAGGTACACCACCAGTTTCCCCAAGTACGAGGCTGTGTTGCGGCATTGACTACCGGTAGCTCTCTCTCTCTCGTAGCCCTTTCACGGAGCTCCCACAGCTGTCTGTACACTTACAAAGTTCTCAATGCTTTGGTTAACATGTTGGGACCCTCATTATGCTACCGTTGAAGTTTGGTGATATTTTGAGCCTTTTTTTGGTGGTATAAATAGTGATTTTTTTTTACGTTCCATGTGCCCCAAATACTAGCATGGTAAGCTAATCAGTGGTCCGCGCTAGCGTCTTTCAAGCTCCAAACTCATTCGATTAGCATGAAAACATGTCCCAGAGAGCGACAGAGTGGGTACACATCTGTTAATAACCCCTAGGTTCGTTTTGCGCCGGAATTGTCCATTAAAATGTATACAGGTTGGCAGGACAGTCTGAATGTTTTGCACGGTCTTTCGCTGTACGTTATGTTGGTAAATGTGAGATGTTCAAGTCACACACGTCTCGTTTTCATATCAGAAACAAGGAAATTAATTTGGCGACGTATGTGTATTACATCAACCCGTTCTCACTCCCGCTTGGTCAGTGGCTCTCAGTCTGGCACGTCAGACTGCTGGGATTGGTTGAAGTTGTGGGAAACTCTGGTGATTGGTCAAAATTGCGAGTCTTCCTGCAGCTCTCCCTCTCCCTTCTTTGTCGGACGGGCAATGCATGTGCAGAACAGCCAATAGGAACGCTCTCTCTCTCTCTCTCTGAAATGACCTGTTGACGACCAACGTCTCCCATGACGGTAGGATTTTCTGAAGCCTGAATTAGGCCTGTCGCGATAGTCAATAAATCAATTAATCGCATGATAAAACAAATTAGCTCAATAATTTTTCCAGCCGTGATAATTTCCATTTGCATGCTTGTTTGTTTTCCTTGTCTCTCTCTACTAAAGAGACTGGATGACCACTCTCGGTTCCTTAGCATAACGAGGAGTGAACCCTCTTGTCAGTCGCAAGGTCTTTGTGTGGGGAGGCGGGACTCCTGGCTGAGAGAGAGAGAGACAGAGAAGAGAATACGCTAGTTGAAAGTTGGAGAAGGGTTTCCCGCAGCACTTTGCAGTTAAGGCGCTGTCAAAAAAAAAGAGTATATGAGCGATTTTTGTTCCGTTTTCTCCCTTTCATTCCAAAGCACACAGTTGACAACCTGCAGGTGGAGGCAGTGGAGACAGGCTCGGACATACACGCCACTGTGGACTATGTCTCGCAAGCGGTTTCAGGAAAGTGACGCCAGTGTTTGTGTGTTTGTGTGTGTGTGTGTGTGTGTGTGTGTGTGTGTGTGTGTGTGTGTGTTATTGTCGGCCAGCCCCGCGAAGCTCCGACCTGCAGACAGCAGAGGAGCAGAAGAAAGTAGCTGTACCTTCACCAAAATGAAGTCTGAAAAACAGAACTATTTTGGTACAAATATTTACTCTACTGTACTTACTAGATAGCCACATAGATATAGATATCATTTATTAATTATATATTATTTAAAATTTAATATTTAGTGTTTAAAAAAATAATTGTTAAATGTAGTACAGAGTCTGTAGTCTATCGCAGAGACACACGTACGAATGCTGCAAACATTTGACAGCCAGTACAAATTGCCTGGGAGAACATACGTGTCACAAACGGCAATTCCACAACTGTACAACAGCGTGAAAGATGACATACTAAAGGAGATCAAAGACATATTGTGGATATTTAAAATGTCTTCCAGTTCCATTGTTAAATATTCTTTAAAAGCAAAAGTTTATTGATCTTTGAAAAGGTGTACCTGCATTATTATGCCATTATCATTATATTAGATGAAAATGGTCTCATAACGACAATATTATCGTTTATCGCAATAATTTCTGGGACAATTTATCGTCCAGCAAAATTTGTTATCGTGACAGGCCTAGCCTGAATACAGGCCAAGAGTAGTTATCTCTCCACCCACCTGAATTACAATAAGATGAAAGATTATAATTCTTATAGATTATATGATTTTTGAGGTGGTGGCATTTTCATGCAAAATGCTGAAAAAGAAACAATTTGGAATAAAAATGGGAAAGAGGAAGAAGCCATAATGACATGAGGGAGGGAATGAACCGAGGGCCTAAAGGCAGAGAAGGGCATGAAGAGAAAAGAGAGGGAAGAAAATGGAAAGCAGGGTGAAGAGACAAATGCAGAGAATAAAAAAATTGGAGACAATAGCAAGAAGGAGAAGGAGAACGAGTGACAGAAAGAAAGGAGGGATGATGGATTGAAGGAGCGAGAGAGGGAGATATCCAATTGAATGTTGGTATGGATTTTTCTGTGTTAACAGAATACCTTGTCATGTCTTGCCTGTCTGAGGGCTAAAATCTATCAGATCTATAATCCATCATCAGTTTGTACTTTTGCGGGGTAAATCAAGTAATTCTGAGTGAGTTAAAAGGTTACACTGAATCTAAAAAATGATGCTATCATATTGGAAATACGGTAGGTCTCCCTTTATACTACATGTTTGAATATTTGCACCCACAAATACTTTCACCTGGATGACATGAAACTGCAAGGCTGTATTTCCAGTGTTCAACATTGTGGAATGAGTCATCATGTCAAATAATTCGGTGCTTCTGTGTGACAATTTTTTTAGTCATATTAATTATATTTTAAGTTCTAATTGATTTTTTTTATAATGTTTGTGTGTGTATGTGTGTTAGAATGCCAATCACATTAATAGAACAATTGTAAAGCCCACTGTACCTCTTTAGTCTTAAAATGCTATTTCAGGTCATTCAAAGTTACTTTATTAGGAGCCCCTGACCAACCTTAACCTTTCAACACAACAGCCAGTCATAAATCTACTGCTTCTGATACAGCTGGCCTACAGCAAATCCTTGGTAAAGTTAAATGTCTTTGTTGACACTGTGTCAGATATGTCAACTCCATTGCAGTTTTTGAGACTGAACATTGAGACGGTGTTATATTAGACTGCATTCTGCAGAAAGATGCCTTTTTTTGTTATACTGTAAGTCACAGTAGAAAACAAATTTGCACATCAAGTATTTCTTACGCAGGTTTGTCAGAGAGGAGCTCAATATCTTGTAAAAAAAAGGAGATTGTCAAACTGAATCAGTACACTGGTCCCCACAGATCAAGGTCCATCGACAAAATTACTAAAATTACCAGAAAGTTGACATGATGCCAGCAAAACTGAACCATATAAGCTTCACAGGATGTATTGCAGGGCTGTTGTATTGCAGCCCAGTGTCCCCAGAAATTATGTTAATATTAGATGATTCACGAATTGTCAAATGCCAACGTTAAGTGCCAATGCAAAAAGTGGTGTGCCCCTTAAATAGCAAGGGGAGTGGAGATCAGGGGGGTAGATGGACATGCGTCATGTAAGACTTTTGTGCTGGGGAACAGAGAGTGCGTATTGTCACAGACCTGAAGTTACTGATGTTTTGTTAAACCATAACCACGATCTTTCCTTAACCAGAGTTTATTTACAATCTCCTCCCTACCAATAAAGCCCTTTCTGATTCTGATACTCTAGTTGCCATGCACAGACATAGTAGAAAGACAGATTTTTAGTAACGTCATTGAATGTAATACAATATTCTATAAAAGGGTAATACAGGTTGTGAAATAGATTGCATCATGTTGTATAGAAGTATGTAATATTGTAAACTGCTAACTTTTTTTGCTCAACCTAAAAAAAAAAAAAAAACAGAAAACCTGTCAGACCACTGTAAAGTACGAAGTAAAACATAGTCTTGGGTTTTTATTGACTTAAATAATAAATCATGCATTTGCCTTCCATTTAAGCAGTGTAATGAATTCCAGTTACATCAATTTACATTCTGGTTAATCAGTAAATGCCATCAGTTCTAAAACTGTTGAGATTTCTTATTCCAAATATGACCCAGGCTCCAATGTGAGCAAAGGTGTAAGAGGCAGAGGTGTCTGTGTCCAGAGTAGGACTGTAATCTCCCTGTCGACTAGTCGATTTATTGGTCGATACGTTCTGGCTCAACCAAAATTCTGATTGGTCGATTTTTTGCCGTGTTAATTTCTTTCTTTTTTTATTTTTTTTTTATTTATTTTTATTTTTTGCCGTGTTAATTTCATCAGGTGGAAAGCACTAATTGCTAATGGGGGTGTTTTCAGAGCACCCCTGTTTCACAGGTAACAGTCTGTCTTCAGAACACCCCCCTTGTTTTTACTTTTTGGATCAGCCCAACCCACTGGAGACAGAATGAAGAAAGAACTAGAAGGCCTTGGTCTGGTGGTTTGCTGAATATTTATTTAATCGTGAGCGTTTAATTTATAGTCAGTCCTCCTCTACCATGTCAAAGACATCGGCACTGTGGCAGCATTTTACAAAAATAGATAATGGAAAAAAATATCTCCAACCTGGCCTGGGAACGCCTCGGGATCCCCCAGTCGGAGCTGGTTAATGTGGCTCGGGAAAAGGAAGTTTGGGGTCCCCTGCTGGAGCTGCTACCCCCGCAACCCGATACCGGATAAGCGGACGAAGATGGATGGATGGATGGAAAAAAAGTTGAATGCAAAGTTTGCAAGCAACAGTTTGCATATCACAGCTCAACTACAAACATGGCATATCACCTAAAAACGGTAAGCTAACTTTCCTGCGTTAGGTTGCCCCGTCTGTTTTGAGTAGGCTATATGAACATATCAGAATTGGCATATTCTAATGTTTTAGTGTAATGATCGTTTTATAACTGCAGGCGCACCCGCCCGCAACTACGGTAGCATCCCCCAGGGTTAGCCGCGAAGCTGAGCTCCTATGTTCAGCCTCGCTCTGTGCAAGGACATGCACAGAGCTGCTGAAATGATAGTGTTTGTCAGTTATTATAACATATGACAAAAACAATTGTCTTATTGTATAGTATTATGTTGCATATTCCTCAACAGTTCTTGTGCTGATATCACTAGTTGACATAGTACTATTTTCGGAAATGATATTGCGCAGGTGCACGTGATGCAACGCTGTCTGATCTGACAGACAGACAGACTCGAGTGTGTCATTTCAGTGCAAAATAATTAGGTTAAAAAACGATTTAATATACTGCAAATAGCCTACTAGTTTTTTATGTTTGTTTATAATTCATTTAGGCGGACAAGGCTACCAAGTACTGCGCAGCTAATTAATCTTTTTTTTTTTTTTAGCCAAGGTTAGGCCCCATCTGGCCTTGTTTCACACAGATAACAACTGCAATAGGCTATCAGTCTCGATAGCTATGACCTATGTATATGCCCCTATGGTCAAGTCTTTCTATCAAACACAACAAAATTGCTTTATTTGGTGGTGGTGTATTGCTCACATGTGCAAATGCTAAGCAGTGGGCTTTGTTACAAGGTCACTTAAGGTGTAGGGTCTAGGCTAACTGGTTTGCTTCCATAGCCATGCTCAAAGGAGCAACATACTGTACATTAAAGCAGTTCGAACAAGAGTTCATGGCTCTGAAAGAAATGTTGCATGCTTTTATGTTCAACATGGATACCCTAACTTATAAATCCACAATTTTGCCTTATCTTAAACCTGATTTAAAGAGACAGAATAACCTAACCATATGCATACTATTCTAGACAAAGGACTTTTACACAATGTACCATATTGTTACTGCCTTAAAATTCCCGTTATCCATGTTTAACAAAGAGCCTCCACTATGAGCATTTTCAAAGACTTGAAAGAGGTTGTCTTTTATCTGAAAATGCTCTATAAATACTTCTCAGGCCAGGAGGAGTAAAACAAGCCAGACTGGTCATTTGACTGGCAGCTGGAATAAAGGAGTACACAAAATCACTGAAACAGCGTCCAAGTGACCGTGACAATTATGCAATCTGCAAAATAAGAACAGCGGAGGTTTGTATGGCGGGTGTTCAAACAGGGAGGGTGAAACACATTTGTGTTTCTGCCAGCAGAGACTTGAGTTTTCACACAGCCAGATGGCTAGTGCTGGTGCTTTCTGGATTCGTCTATCCGGGGCAGCTAAAATAGATAATTACTCACCTTGGTGCCAGAAACTGGCTGCTACACATCAGTTGAAGTGGGTGAGGGTGACTGCTAACATCGGTAGAAAATTAAATGACATATCTAGCTGAATTTGGTTAGCAACACAACAAAGCGTTTGAGTAAACATCTCATTTGTGTGTATTGCCTACTGCCAAATATCCATGACTAAAACTGGGGTTATGATAATTTATGATACATATAAAAAGTATTCACAAATGTCAAAGGGTCTCAAAACACGGCTTGCAAAGAAAAAGAAAAACATTCAGGCATTTAAACTTTGTTTTGAAGTGATTACTATTTCAAGGATAAAATCCACAATGTCTCAACAATCAAACATACAAACTAGTATGTTATCTCTAAATATGAAGAGAAGCAGTGGTCAAAAGCTACCTGCAATACCTTTCATAGAAACATAAGGGGAAATACAATGCATTGCCTCAGACAGCACATTAAACCACTGCAGGGTTTCATCTTCAAATGAAAAACTTCAAATGTCTATTAGAGGATAACTTTGGTCCCACTTGTTTTTTTTCTTCCTACAACAAAGGAATTAAGATATTTTTCATATTAAGCATTGTTCACTTGAGCTCTAGTTTTTTTCAACTGCAAACTGTTCGCAATCTTTATGCATAGGCACTGTAAAACAAAACAGGCTGTTCATCAGAATGGTGTTTCGCCAAGGCTCCCTATGTGGGAAACAACAGAGCCTAACAAATGTCCATCTAGCTATGCACACTATCTTTGTTGTGACTCTACTGTATGCATCCCAGGCTCTTTTTAAGAGCAAAACCGATCGAGCTAAAATGAGCTTCAGGTCAGAAGGTGTTTGGTGTATTTTCCCAGTGGGAGACTGTACAGAGCTTAATAAATGACTTGCTAGCCAGAGGAGGAATCTTATGAAAAGTAACAGAGTGAGGAAAAAGCTCAGGAGTTCACTACAGTAATGTGCAAAGATCAGGAGGTAGTTGGCTAAATCTCCTACTGTGGATAGGGAATAAATGAGCAGCTTCTGATAAATAAGGAGACAAAGCTAAGAGGACATAATATCACATAGGCCTGCTGTATTATGGCAATGTAATGACTTTGTTGTAGGTTAGTGTTCCAGACGCTGAACACTAGAGTAGGAAAAGAAAACACAGCTACACATGCAAAAGAAAGAAATAAGCCACGAGTTGCTTTTAAATGTCATCCCAACTCGCAGAAAATAAACAACCAAACCAGCCAGCTTGATAGTCGTCTTTTTTATTACCAATTTTTTTTTTAACAACGGCACAGGGCTCACTAACACCAGGTTGATCCAAAAAGGGGACACATCATTCTTCAGCTCAACAGGTCTCTCAGTGAGACAGCATCTGACATTATCACCAGTCCACCCACTGCTCCGTGTCAAATACAAGTGCTCCTCAGGCATGAACTCAGCAGAAGGGGATGAAAGTCTATTGATCCAGACTGTCTTGCCAGTCGTGGCTCATAATGCCTCTTTATTTCGTGTCTCAGAGGAAATAACTCAGCTAATTTATAAGGCATTTGAGTTAAAATTCTTCTTACGTCTCAATTGGCTTTGGTATGAGTATAGATGCATCTTTACCTATTAGAGATGTGGGAAAACACCGCAAACTTGCTATTAATTCAAGCCTGAATGAATGCAAGGATGACATATTACTGCATATGCCTGACCACAGGCGGTGGAGTTAGAGGTTGCAATTTGATTAAAAATTTTCAGATAATAATTACTTTATACAGCATCTGAAGTGGTTATTTTGGAATTTGTACTGTTCTTTTTGGTGTTATTTAAGAACTTTGTTCTATAAAAGGTGCTCTAGTAAATAAACTTATTTTTAATACTATTTTTAGTTACAGTATTTAAAAATGATATAGAATATGCATTACATTTATATACATTTAATTTCAGCCTATTAATACCCATCACTTCTTTATTACAGAGTGCTATGATTATATTATTTAAGCACTATTTATTTATCTAATGAATTCATATTAATAAAAATGATAAAATATGCAGCGCGGTGAAATTACCACTTTGCCATAAATCTAACCTACTTCCATTTTGCACAAATCCTCTCATATTTTGGATGTTTATACTTGTTTGAAAAGAACAATCCTAATTGAAAGTCGACTTGCCTGCTTCTCTACGAAATGATATACTTATTGTGGTGCTGAAAAGATTAGTCGATGAATCAATTAGTATAATTAACTCTTTTGGTAATTGATGAATCCCTTAAATTAGTTATTAAGCAATAATGGCAATCTTCTCAAATGTTCTG
Organism: Sander vitreus; assembly: GCF_031162955.1. Taxonomy (NCBI): domain Eukaryota; kingdom Metazoa; phylum Chordata; class Actinopteri; order Perciformes; family Percidae; genus Sander; species Sander vitreus. Next base: position 11,359,664 of record NC_135867.1, read on the forward strand.
CTTTATATCAATGTAAATTAAATATATTTTGGGTTTGGGCTGTTGGTCAGACAAAACAACCAATTTGAGGACATCTTCTTGTGGGAAGTTGTGATGGTCAGCTTTACAATTCCATTCTTCACTAGCATTTACAAACTAAATGGATTACTAAATTATTCGGAAAAATAATCAAATAATTCAATTTTAATAAATCAATTTCTTCCTCTCTACAAGGGTAGTATATGAGTGCTCTATTTTTTGTGACATCAGTTTATTTGTTTTATCTTTTCTGTATTGGTTCTTGATAGATGGTTATGTAGTAGTTCCCATTACGGCTGACAGTAGTCCACAGCCTGCTATCATGTGATGTTATCTCCCTTAAGGTAAAATTTGTTTTGTGCAGGAATGAATTGAGAACAATGCTGTAGACCTGCTCCCCTTTTCCCCAAACCTATTGGTGACATTTCTAATTCATGTACCTCGCTGCAGTCTCACTGAGGACATCTCACTTTCTCTCTTTTATTGATATTTATGGTGTGATGCTGTCTAGGTGCGGGGACTGTGACAGCTCACTCTCCAAAGCAGCACTTGGATTGTTTGCTGGTGTGCACAAAGCAATAATGTATTTGTCACCTGCTGCCAAATGCCATGCACTCCACCATTCATCTTTTTGTGTTCCATTTTCTGTACAACAAAGCAAAAATACGTCCTACCTTCCCATGGCAGGTACGGGAATAAATGCAGATCTGAAATCAGACATCTTCGGTTAAACTGCACACCATTATTACAGAAACAATTGGTTTAGTGTTTTTATTCATGGATGCCTAGGCTGTAAAAAAAATGGTCTGGACGATGTTGTAAAAAAGTAAGACACACCAAATAAATGTCATATTAGAGGCATGAAGCATATTACATTTTCAATATTACATGAGCTGCAGTGAAAATGTACCTGCCCATTTATAATTCACCATGAAAAATGTAATTTTATGGTAATTCCAGATTATTAAAACTTGGTTATTTTTAAAGTTTTGCTGTTATTCACATTGGTAATACTGTAATAGTGTTGTACTTATCAAGTTAATTAGTGAGATGTAGGGACAGGGCAAGAAAAACAAGCAGTCGTTTAGACAGTTTGTAATTCTGGGGGGGGTCATGGGCTGCATCCCACGATACTGCCAACATGGTAAGGAATGAAATAAGCTGCATGCAGGTTTCTTTGTGGCAGTTTTATCAGAGGAAAGTTTACATTTTGGAGGAGGCACACATCAGTTATGCATAGCTTCAGATCCTACATGCCAAGTCCTTAACGCAGAAGTATAAATGCAGCTTGAGAGATGTTTGAGAGGATCAGTAGAAGGAACAGTAATGACGGTGACGCAACATACGAGACAAACAGGAGACGCACATGGGTCACTGCATATAAATGTGGCGAGTATTGGGGTGTTAACAGAAATGGATGAACCAACAGAGAGAGAGAAAGAGAGACTAAGAAATGATGGAGTTCAGGCAGCTCAATTGTCACATACTCTTATAATAGTGCTGTATTGCCTGTAGAAAGATTGAGATTATATTAAAAGATTTTTCACCACTGCCACTTTTACTGTCAATTCATAAGGCAATATTACGGTCTCCTGAGAGCAGAAAATTGCAGTTCTTTAGAGGGAGGAGCAGGGAAACAGATTTGCAAATTGTGCTGAATGGATGGCACATGTGTGATACAGTGATGACATTTTATGTGTTATTTTATAGCGTGTGCTACAGAAGATGGTAGTATGGAAGTGTCCACATAATGCATTTGTCAGGGTTTAAAGCACTGACTATTGCACATTGTACATGGCTAACAGCTGCAAATAAAAAAAGAATCTATCTGAACAGAAGCACAATGTAAACCTAATCATAGGCTACTACTTGCACACAAAACTCTTTAAGTATAGAAAGCACCTGATGCACCTGTGCAAATAATAAAATATGTATTATCCCAATACAATTTTCTCTTATCTTAAAATCAATAGCTAAATTCAATTTAACTGCTTCCGTTTTATGTGTTTGTATTATGCATGCTGGCTCACTGTCACAGTTTACTTCAATAGAACAGAGCTATTGTTAATGTTAGTAACACCTGCCACTGCTGTCATTCATTTCAATATAAATTAGTTTGAAAATCAACCATAAAAAAAAAAAAACATTGTCGCATTAAAGTACATCACAGTGAACATCATGTGGTTTTGTTTGCTTGTTGGTTTTTTGTAAAGCTGTACCATTGCTGCAGTAAAGTATGCATGACTTGAACATGAAAAGAATACTAGTTTGGATGGTTTCAATAATAATGGTAACAATAACTATTCTTTCTCACTTGCTTTGTTTATCTGGAGATCTAAGAACCCCTGGGGGAACTTCGCAAACTATCAATTACGCATGGCATATTTAAAATTGCAGATTGTATTTTTTCCACATCTATAATTTCCTTTTTTTTGTACACAGGGTGCACAATGGTTAGGAAACTATTCCAGCATTTGTTGCCGCCATGTTCACTTCTTACAGTCATTATGAACATAGAATATAAGTACAAACTGTCTTCATAGTGTCTTAAAGCAGAGTGTGCAAAAAGGTTACAGCAATATAAAAAGAGTGCGTTTTTGTGTGTGTGTGTGTGTGTGTGTGTGTGTGTGTGTGTATAACAACTGAACACTGCAAAGTGGATGCAATATGATATTTCACACAGGGGCCCTTAACTGGTAGGAAAACAGCTGGGTAGAATCTAGAGTAAACCAAAGGAAAAAAGTGAAACATTCTTCCACTAAAGATTTTTATTTTTTTTATACAGTATTCACACGTTTCTCGAAAGTGTGACTTGCCTCACCTTTTTTCTCCCCCCCCAAATCTCCCACTTTCCCCCTCTCTACACTTCTTACCCTCCTTCTCCCTTTATCGTTACTAATCCCCATCAAACCCTTCATAAGCTTTGATCAGAGACCTCAGCCCACGTATTTGACAGCCTGCATACATAGTAAATTTAAATTAGCATCAGCTGGCAAAAGCGGTCATTTACCGAACTTATTACTAAGCTTTATCCCCAGAAGGCAATTGAATGGAGATTGATGTATTGGTAATGCTCATTGAGGTACACTCTGCATTAAGGACTACTAAGGGGGAGATGTCCACCCTGCAGAGCCAATCTGATAAGGGTCACACTGGTGGAGGGTTTAAATTGATCCTGTTTGAGAGGAACACATGCTGACTTGAGGACAGAGTCAGATTGCTGAATATGTTGTGGTTTAAAGTTTAGTCTCCTAATCTTCACATGCAGTAACTTTGGTCTACTTCCACCCTTACTCCAGTTTAGTTTGATGAGAGAATATTTCAATATGGCAGGTTATAAAACCAGTCAACTAAATAAAGGCCACTAACCACAAACTCATTATCAAGATGCTATGGATAAAGAATGCCAATAAATTGTATTGATAATATATAGCTATGCATACCTTAATCACCCTATCAGGGAAACCACATTTATGTATCCTAAAATAAAACATTGAACTGGAACACTCTTCTCCCAGCATTCCAAGTGGGCCTATTTCAAAGCCTCCTTTGGTAAAACAGCTGCCCTGAGCTGTGGCCAGAACATTGTCGGTGCCTTTTATGACGATAGAGGAACCTGTGAAGAAAGTCATCAGGTTGAAAGTAAAGACCTCAGGAAGTCCTGACGTATCAGACAGGTATCAGTAACCAGAGGGACTGCATCTTGTGTGGTTGCAGAAGAAAAAGCTTGTGTGTGGCAAGATTTTGGAGAGGCCATGGAGAAAGAGTTTCAGTTCTCAAAACCGTCATTTATCATGAAGGGATCTCCTGATCCTCACTGCCATGCTGTGATGCATGCTGAAAGGTGTGTACTGTAACTTTTTCTTCTTTTATATCAGATTTTCCTGCAAGTTGTTGATTTAATTTGAAATAGGGAGCTATAAACCTGTATTTACTATGACCCATTTACTCCTTTATAACTAAATTTTCAAATTTCAACTGGATTACCAAAATAAAGAAATTACTTTATAACTGTTTCAATGGATTGCCTGGTGTCCTAGTTTTCTCCCATCGAGAATGGCATTTCAGTGGGTAAAATCTACATGTGCTCTCGAGCAGAGATCTCCAACAGGGGTCCGGGACCCCTAGGGGGTCCTCAGAGTCACTGCAGGGAGGCCTCCAAATTATTGTTAATTTTTGAAAGTAAAAAAAAAAAAAGTAAATGTCTTAACATGAATCCAACATATTATTAGCAAATATAAATCCCCACTGATGATAGGCTTACTGGCCTATAGGTAAGGTAGTCACTAAGATAGCCATCCACAGATATAGTTAATCCTGAGGGTTCACTGTGCCACATGTATGTTTGACATTAAAAGATGATTTATAAAAACCATGCCAACAATTATTTTAATAGCTGAGTATTATATGCAAAAAAGATATTTATAAAGGCTTTAGGCCGCCCTACACGTTATTGTATGCCCAGTTTAATATGCGACTTTATTTTATACAAGGAGGTCCCTGCTCCGTCTTTCTTTCAGTTAAGGGGTCCTTGGTTCAATAAGCGTTGACGACCCCTGTACTAGAGGAAACCACAGCTGACCACATACACATTCATCCTTTTTGACACTTCAGCACATGGATCCTGGATTTTAAAAGATTATTTTGTGTGATTTGACAATGGCAGCTGGCTCTCTGAAATCTTAAAGCAAGTCAGTGGTTCATCAGCAAGTGAAAAAGGCAAAGCAGTTCCACACATTGCTGTGGCCACAAAACACTTTGGTTATTGGAGAGAGCTTAAAGCTGAAAAGACCGATTATCTGCAAGAGAACACTTGAGCGCCTTTGCCGAGTTATTCTCATGGGCGAAAAAGCCCGAGCTGTGCCAAGATTTGCACAAAAGCTGTTCTCCATTCTGAGAAGCCACATGGCATACCTCGAAATATGCTGAAATTTAATATACCTTCTTTTAATTGACCATAAGGATTAATACAACTAAGAAAATGTCAAGAATAGTTAATAGGAACATTTATCGGAAAAGTATTTGAGATAACGTTTAATTGAAAATGCAATAAAATCTGATAAACTGAACTATTCAATAAAACAAGCGAAGCCACCATGGCAACAGGACTACGAATATTCTTGTGAAAGAGCTGAGACAACCTGACGCATACACACCAGAGCGTAGGATGGAATGTGAAGTTGTGGAGTTAAATAGATATAGTTACAAGATAAAGAGTGTGAGGACACAAAACGGATGAAAGAAGAACGAGAGGGTATCAGGCATGAAGGAGTGCAAAGGAAGGGCATCAAATAAAATGGTCTAATAAAATGTTGCTTTCTGTACTTCATTTACTCCAGGGATTACAGTACTACAGTTACTTTTGGTGAAACGAGACTAATGGGGGACGGGACAAATGTTGGTAAATGGAGACATAAGCAGCCGTCCAGCCAGTCAGTGAGCTGCACCCACACCTTATTAACCTCTGATTAGAGAGCCGCTGTGGGAGGAACCTTGTCGATCTTTGTACGAGAGAGTGGGATGTGTGTCAAGAGTGGAAAGGCTCTTTCTGTAGAAACAAACTGTTGCACACACATACTCTGCTCCTCAGAGGGAACTATTGATTTCTGTTGGATGTATTCCCAAAAGGGGAGCCACAAGAGCAGATGCTTTATTTATATTGTGTGCATGGCTTTATTGGTGAACAGGGAAACAGATTGATCCTTATGTTGCTTATTATAGGCTGATACTTCAGGTCAAATTGATAATTCAGACAGTGGATTTTACTTTAAAAGCTCTGATGTATTTCACTTGGCAGTAAATAATAAATCAATGTCTGAACAGAAAACAGGTATGGTTGCCTCATTTTGCACGTTTTTACAATCAAGTCTGCCTCTCACACAACAGTCAGTCAATGATTCGATAACTATTACTTGTGCTGGTTACACTCGGTGTTAGTAATTAGCAGAATTACTGTCAAATGACACAAAAAGATTACAAGTTATATCCATGAGGATCTTTCCCATTATTACATCCAATCTCGAATGATAAGGGTTTGCAATGACTTTCCCAGTAAGCATTTGTGTCAATTCTATGGTCCTCTGTGATGCTTAGGAAAATGTTTCACTGACAAAGTATGATTATGAAAACAAAAACTGCCAAAGATGGAGCGCAAATGGAATTGTTGTATCTAATATGATCATACTGTGTGGACAGTCTGCTAACAAAAAGAAGATTCATTATGTGAAAAAGGCAACATCACAAAAGAAAGCTATAACGTGAGCACAGAAACATAATAAATGGTGTGAAATAGAAATTGTGAAGACACTTTGTCTTCTGTTCCTATTCCCCCACAATGTGACTGAGGAGGAACGCTTTCTCTCTTAGGGAAATGTTGACTTGGCACTCCATAATTACCTCAGGTTAAATTCCAACCAAATCTTGGTCAATCTTTGTCCTTCGACAGTATGTCGCCTAGATCTTCCAGAGAGACAGAGACAGGTGCCATGGGACACAGAACAACAGATGGCCATCTCTAATCTAAACAGTGAATATGAATCAAGTTTAGAAGTAGTAGAAGGTATAGTGAGACCAGTGTGGCAAGTGAACAGCAGCCTTCACGGACACAGTAACTCAATGGAATGTACTCACAAAAAGACGATTCTGAGTGCAAACTTTGAAATCATCCACTTCTTGTTGATGAGATGTGTGCTTTTTTTAAATTTACATTAACACAAATGTGAGTAGTTACTAAGTAACGAGTGAGGAATGAGTAGTTCAACAATAACTTGAGGACTATATTGTAGATAATGATACGTTAATAGACTGGGAGATACTATATTTATGAATCATTAGGAAATGATTAGTTCATAAATATTAGTGAATCAGGATAACGAACTCTTTCTTCAGTCCCAAATAACTCTGAAACCAGCACAAACTAGTCCAACTCATTCAGTACTCATTATTTGATCATAAGTTACTCTTTTTGTACACCACCAAGTAAAGTGGTACATTATAGTGAAAAGTTACTAAGTATTCCCTCATTATTTCCTTATTTCGTTTATTTAGTCTTTAATTTTGGGCTAATCCGCTGGCTCCCAAATGAAACATCAGTGGTTCAGACCCCAGCTAGCATGCATGATATTTGATGATACTCCATAACTGTTTTTTCACTAGTCCTAAGAATTTGCTTTTGCACTTCAATGTTTAATCCTGAATTCCTGATATACATTTGTAATAGAATTGTATGACTACATTATGTTTATTAAACACATGTAATTACCATTGTTGGATGTGAATATGCCTACTGCAAATACAGAA